>NW_007577926.1:327266-360537 GCF_000690725.1 Stegastes partitus
AATAATTCATTCATTCATTTTTTATGATTTTATGTCTACTTTTGTTAAGTTGACTTTAACTGTAAGGCCCTAAGATGATTAAAAAAGAAGGTACTGGGTGTGTATTTGTTGTATATATGATGTCTATAATGATGAAAAAAATCTATGTGAAACATCCCAATTTTTCAGAAACACAAGTTCTTTTAAAGACAAAAATAAAATCCAAGTTAGGAACTCTAAAAACAGCAGCGAGTCAGAGGAAGAGTGATGTTTCTGTCCTGGGGATGTTTGTGTTGTTGTGGTCTCGGGGAATGATTAGCTCAGAGGATGTAATAGGTTTGTCTGTGTGTACACCAGGCCTCTTGGGTGGAGTTTCTCCTGCTCATATCTTGGGGATAGATCTTCCCCCAGCGCCAGACTCTGGTGCCAGGGAGTCCGGCAACCTCTGCGGGACCTGGAGACAGACAGACAGCGGGGAGAGATGGGGGGAAAGGACTGTGTTGACAAATCCTGCAGGACACTTCAGCTGCTTGCGTCTGAGGGGCGAGGATGTTAGGACTTTGTCAGGGCTTTTGTATTCCTCCTCTGTGTCTCAGGCACGAAGCGCCAACAGGCTGTTTGTTCGTTTTCACAATGTGTTGCTGAGCCTCCCTGTGGTGATCCTCCCCTCCATCCCACGCATCCTGACCTCACCTCTGCTCTCCCACCGCCAGCCGTCCCGAAAACAAATGAGGAGCAAGAAACACGGCGAGTTCTCCTGACCTCGCCATGTGAACCTACACACAGGGAACATCCGTGATTTGCCTTCCAAAATCTTTCTTGTACTCAGAGTGTGTGGCAATGTGTAAATGTTAAATGAAGAGTAAAAAGCAAATAAATTGCTCATATAGAGAAATGAAGACAGAGCTGATTTTATTCTTCTCCTGCTTCTATGTTTTGGCAATTGGGATTGTTTCATCACTGAAATAAAATGGAAGATATGAGCCTGAAGAGTATGGTTTTGTTCTGTCATTTCCTCCTCACATACTAATCTGTTTTCTCCTCCTCCTTCATAATCTGCATGTTACTGTTGACAGAATCTGATTCATGACAGGAAACAGCAACAACCTACTAAGAAACCTAAAAAACTGCCAAAAGTTTTGTTCCTGGTTGTTTCGGTGGATGATCCATTTCAGTGACAGTTCTTGCCTTCCTACATGCAAATGTTCCACCACAACTATTCCTCCCAATACTATTTTACAGAGGCACAGTTGCTGCATCCTGACCTTAACACAACCCAAGACAATTGTGATTGGTTTAAAGAAATAGAGAAAGAATGATAATGAGGTGCAGTCAGACCATTCTCCAGCACTGACACATGCTGTAGAGCTATGTCTGGCTATGTGTGACTACTATACAGCATAAGATAATGAAGGCAGACATCAATAAACATGATTTAAAAGTTTTAAATTTAACAACATAATTTGGTGAGAAATAAGTTCATTATGTTGTTTCCATGTGAGGTTTTTATGAATGGATTCAGACTTTCTTGTTTTCATATGTAACAAACCGAAAGAATTGAGTTCAGATCATTCCTTTCAACTGGTTTCTGGTTTGAACATACTTATCAGAATTATTCCACTGTTTTGTAGTTTGGCTACTAAATTGTGAGCTTAGGTTTCCTCTGTCATCTATAGGAAAGAAAAGAGAGTGTTAAGTAACACCAACACATAGGCTAAGATTACAGACTACTGGAAGAAATAAAATCAAAGAAGTAAAGAAAAGCTTCTCAGTTGCAGTTACGTAACATAACAGTTTTCCTTACATCCGCCATGCATGGTCTTTTTTTTAAAAGGAATCGACTGAGTCTGCTTAACTGGGCCAAAGGGGAATATTTGGTTTAACCTGAAGTGGCCTGCAGGGCAGAGGGCACCGAGAGGAAGGAGGTGATGAGGAAGGTGAACGTGATCCGCCGTCTCCCTCATGTCTTCAGACTGTTTGAATTACTGCGGAGATGTTCCATGAGGTCAGCAAGGAGGTGCTGTTACACAACCAGGAGACAGCTGAGGGAAGCTCATGCTGCGCTGCTGCTTCACAAAAATGTCTGGACGCAGTGACTGGAGCTGTGGAGCAAGACTTTTCATTTGTTTATTTACTTATTTCAATATTTTTCCAAAGTGTGAAGAAATAAACTGAAGATTGTTCCCTATTAGATTACTTTTGATATTAAAATAAGCGTTCTATTCGCAGTATGACTTATTTTTTTCTATAATGCAGTATAAAAAGTCATAAAAACTGGTAATTTGTTTTATTGAGTATACGGAATTAGTCATTACTTGGTCTGCCAGCTATTTATGGCCCGGTGATCCATGAGGCAAAGTTAGAATGATCAGCACATAAAGATTGAGTGACTTTTTGTGGTTAAAGTAATTACAACTACCAAAATTGTTCTTGATTAAAATAATTCAATAAAAAATGCAAGTTGAAATTTTTACAGTACAATTCAGCCTTAAAATCTACGCCTGCAGTTGTGCTCATCCAAAATTATTATCAAATAATGCAATTTATTTAAATGCTTAAGATGTAAAGCCACAATGAAATATATGAGAAGACTTTAAAGACAATGTTTTACCACAAATTTAAAATTAGTAGAAAAATGAGAAGCATTAGTTCCTATAAAGCCCTCAGGTGGTTTGTTATGATGCCAATATGGCTCAGAGTTGACCTGTGGGTCAGATAGGTAACCATCCAATCTGCCAAGCAAAGGTGAGAAATGTTTCCGCTGTTTGTCTACCTGGGCCCTTGTTCTCAGTCATGTGGTAAAATAACCTTTTATTTACCATCTCCTTTGAAAAATCCAGGAAAAGTGGAGTCTTCCACTGGGATTGGACGAACTGGAGCAAGCACTGCAAGATTTTTACAGTTTCCCACAAAGATTAAAGCGCTGTGGTAAACAAGAAACATGGTCTTTGCCATGCATGAGCGTGATATAGTGGCCTTCTTGGTCATTTTAGTTTTTTAAATTTCTTTCATAAGAACAAATTAATTTTCACATGGCACCCGTTGCGATGTGACAAAAGAAAGCCAAAAATGTCTTCATTTTGAGTTTATTTTTGAGACATTTTCCTGCCTCACGTTTAAATCATTAACTTTCCTGCATTCCAGTTAGTTTTATTTCAACCTAATGCTTGCCTTCCTGCCAGTTTTGTGCATCACCTGTTGCTAATCACCCAATCAGCGTGCCCAGTGCATATATACTCCCTGTTCCACCACATTGTCTTTGCTGCATCATGCCTTAACTTTCCAGCCATTCGTATGTGTTCCTGAAGGGTGTACTATGAAGCAAATTTGGCATAGCCAGGCTTTCTTTGTGTTAGCTAGCCTACTTCAATCAGGAGGAACATTTCTGAACAATGAAGAATATAAAAAACTACTGCAGTTGCAAGCAACACTGTTACTGAAAATGCATGCATTAACTGCATCACCAACTAAATGCATGTAGGTTTCCAAACTAATGCAACACTTACAGTTTTCCTATTGGATCTACATTGCTTTGATATTGGGAAACTGTAGCATAAGCTGACCCCTGTGCAGCGTGATGCTGTGCATAACGACTGCAGTCAGACTTTGTACTGGAGCCAGTCACGAGGACGAGCAAAGCTAGCAGTAGAAGCGAGGCTGCTGCTGGTTGCTCAGCATCAGCTAAAAAGTCTTTTACAGCCTTCCAGAGGATGAAAATTAATGCCAGGACCGTCTTGCATTCACCTTTGGAGACAATCCAAATCTGTTATTGGCTTGTGGTGCTAAAGCTAAGCTAGTGACCTCCAACTAGATTGGAAAAAATCCTTTTACTTGAAGTCAGACATGATCTCATCACCCTGAAACCTCCGACTGACTACGAAACAGCAGGTTCTTCACACACCACTACATATAGTGGTACATCTCCAGTAAAGGGAGTGTATAGGAGTTTGCATTATTCATTACGTAGTATTCCATTTGTCTGGGGGCCACATCTCTGGCCAGTCAGAGGATATGGACATGAATAATGAACATTTTCTATACAAATGGAAAGCTTCTTAAACAGCATGCTGGAGGGCATGCTGGAAGTCTGGCCTGTTGGGAAAACGGTCAAATAGCACAATAATACCAGACCTTTCACTGAAATTTATCTTGACTGAAAGTAAACATAAGACAGATGGAAATACTGGAACAAATACTCTAATAAACCCAGGCTGTGGAATTTAAGTGTTTCAGTGGTATTAAAGTGCAATCTTGGACATACGTATGAGAAAACGATTGACATGTTGAAGAAAACAAGGAGGGTCCAGTCCCTCAACATAGTCAGATAAGAAGTTAAACTGCCAGATCAGCTCAGTTTTCCATTTTCTATCCTAATCTCCTGAGTCTGATGAAGAGTGAGTGAGCTCATCTCGAACATGAAGCCTGGAGGAGGGTGGGGTCGCACCTCTCAGGCAGCAGTGGGTGACGGACGGGCCGAGGATCTTGTAGATCTGATAAAGGCCCAAAGAGAGCCCTTTCCTTCCTGAGTGGCGGACTGTTTGTGTTAGAGCGTTTTGCGTCTCTTCTTCTGGGTGTGGGAACCTGCTCCTCCCAGAGTTCATGGTTTCCTCTCGTCAAGGACCCACAAACCGGCCAGCCGGTCTGTGTGTGTCACTCAGTATCAAAACTGACAAATCTGCTCATGTCTCTGCTGCAGGACATATATAACCTGGGTTGGCCTCTTGTTTTTTGGGGGTTTTTTTTGCATGTGTGACAATAGAAGACAATATATACGTATATAATGAGATACAGATACAAGATAAAAAAAATTGTGCAGCTTTCCTTTTTGTCCTGTTGTCTTTCACTTGCTTTTTTCTCTCCTGATGCTGCTGCGAATTTCAAAGTGAAACAATAAACTTTGGCTCAAAACGACTTTTTCTCTCTATTAAAACCTTCCTACCGACACCTCTGACTTTATATGACTTAAGGTTCAACACCCAGAATGAGAATTATCTACAAAGATTAAGAATAAATGCATAGAAGTTGCATAGATTACCAAAACCTGGAGTCTTTTGCACAAAAGCAATATGCAAGCAGTGCTTCTATGAAAAAGATTGGCAAAGTTACATTTCAAACATACAACAGATGGAGATGAATTCGTTCCAAGGTTATTTGTACAGCAGTTTCATACATAAAGACAGTTGCACTCTGAAAAGTCATTCAAGGGGCCCATTTCTCACCACTTTATTAAACCCACGGTTGCAAATTTAGAGAACAAATAAATAAATGTGATTGAGATAAACCTTTAAAGTTGCAAACATTATTTTAATGGGCTAAATTGGCATAATAATGTTGGTATTTCCATCGACTCAATATTGTGTGTAATTTAAACTCAAATTTCTGCATTGGTTGATTTCAAAACTAAATTAAAGTTGAATGAATAAATGAAGGTCCAGAATTTCAAGTTAACATGACTGGACAAAAGGAAAAGTTAATTCTTCTAAGAAATTGTCATAACTCAAAAAGATGAAGTAAACTGACTTAAATCATTAACAAAGACAGAGCATAAAAATCAATTTGACTTCCCGAGAAGGGAATCTGAATAAGAATTTGATCTGTAGCAGCAGTGACAACAAATTAGTCGTGTTTAATCACTTTATAGTTGTGCAGAAACAACATGTGGAGAGTTGAAGAATTGTTCTATGACAGAAAATTTCTAATTCCTCCAACTGTTGCATTTTCAGCGCAATGCTTAATACATTCACCTTTTAATTCAGTTTAGATTCTTTCTTCTGGTAATCAGAGCTCTGTATACGACTGATTTATCACATTACTGTCTCTTATCCTTATTTAGATGCCTGAGTGCTTGTTGTGCTGCAGCCCAAAATTCACACCCAGCTCATACCAGCGGGGAGCTGTAAAAGTCACTCCTCTCCATTGTCTCGTGTACGTCATCACAACAGCTTGTGTGCTCTTCCCCAGGCAGCACTCAGAGGAATGTGGTGGGCTAATAAAAACCAAAGAAGTACCCCAAGACCTCATCAAAACACACCTCCCCTACTGGGGCTCCCAGAGACTGTTTGAGTGTTTACACTCTCTCAGGAGGATAAAGGGGCCCGTGGTCGGGTCTGTACCTCTCGTTGATCAGGATACAGGGTGGTCCAACATGTGGACTGCGGAATGAAACTGGATCTGCATGTTTCTTGTTGAGGTTCACAGATTGAAAAATGTGCGATCATGTGGCTCAGATATGTTCTGCATGTAAAATACTGCGTGAATGAAGCCGGAGTTATTGTCGCAAGGGTTAATGAGAGTAAATACCTGCTCTGTAGCTTTTTATTTATTGCTCAGCATCAGATTTCACTCTTTAATATCATCACTGCAACACTAGATGGATGTTTGCTACCTGACTGGGCCCTATCATGCTTTATTTATATTCCACAGCCCACAGCAAAGTTGCGTAGAGCCGTTTCGTCGTAACACGGGCTAATATTTTGCACAAAACACTATGTGGAGCTGAGGCGGATGGAAATGTCCTTGGCTTTGCAGGTATTTAGTCAAAATCCAAACAGGACGGATTAAAAATTCAGTTCTGCGTGATAATCGGAGGATCACTGAACCCGGCAAGCAGGGGATGTTCCCTCAACAGTGGCAAACATTACCTGCAAGTTCTAATGATTTAAAGAAAACATTTTAATCTAATGCTCAAAGAATGTTTTAATGATATTCAAATAATTTTCCTATGAGGTTAAAAGATAAGACAAGATGAACTTTATTCATTCTTTCAGACAATGTTTTAATTGCAACATTCAGGGAATGTTTGGAAGATGTCAGAATACGTTCTAAGAATATGTTGTGAATGAGGAACAGCCGTAAACCAACCTTTAAACAATGTCTTCAGAATGTTATGGAGGTTTCAGATGACAGAATGCTTTGAATAAATGCTCCTATAATGTGACATATGAACAAAGGTAGAGCATTTTGCCTGCAGTATTGTAAGGACATTATTGAGGTAACACATTATAGAACGTTATTCCATAAAACATTCCCACTATGCTGCGTTCACCTGCATCACCATATTTTTCTGCTACCATGGCTAAAATGTGTACATTCAAAAGTGGCTGCATGTGCATTTAAGATCATCAGGATGTTGCACAGCAGCTAAATGTCTTAGTTACTACAAGCTGAGTCCTTGGTAGAGATCCACTGGGCAGATATGTATGAGTATGTTTAACCTACATTCAAACTGCTGCCTCCTCAGACAACATCATTTGTCACTGTCACCATGGAGACCGCAAAAACTTGAGGCCACAAAATGACGTTCATGACAAGAGAAAAAAGTAAAAGCTGACTTGATTTGTGTGCAGGGAGAGGCCTAAATTCAATTAGAGAAGCATGCGTAGCTTTGTGCCGTAACTAAAGCTTGTTGGAAACAGATGTGGCGGGGTTTGCATGTCATACACTAATCAGACATAGATTATATCCTGAACTATCACACAAAAACTGTTTTCAGTCCATACTACTGCCTCTAAGAAGGCTTTTCTAAAGTTTAGGTGATGACACGCTGTAGATCTTGATGCATAGACTGCAGCTGAGGAGATGGAGCGCGACGCTGGAGTTTTTTTTTTTTTCTTTTTTTTACGAGGCTCGGCCATGAAGGTTTCCGCTCCACAAAGCGGCTCAGCTGTTCAAATGAAAAGGAAACCAAGTGCTGTGAAGAAGCTACTTCCCATGACATCACTGTGTTTGTTGAATGACCTCCGTGAACATGTCAGACACACCTTCTCACTTCCTCCCTCAGCCATTCTAATGATTTACTTCATTTGCAGATGAAGGGAAAATGGTGGTTTATGTTACGTATGATGGTTTTATTTTTAAAAGTTTCAGAAAAGTCATTTTCTTTTCACTGCATTATAAAATCTGTTGCTGTATTCACATGCAGTAAAATTATGAATAATGAATTCAGCAGGTTTCAAAATCTAATCTATATCACAAAGCCTGATTTGATGTGAGTTGCAGGAGGGAGATACCCGAGGCAAAGAAAACGACAAAATTATGAGTTTTTCGTGCAATAAAACAAATCAGCTGGAACATAACAATAATGAAGGGTGAGATTTTAAACCCCATTTGAGGCTTATAGCAGAACTCTCACCTCAGTATGCATTGTAAGCAAAGTCATAAATCCACACAAGTAAGCAAATGAGCAACCACAGGATAAAGGAACGAGAAAATCAAACGCCAGATTGATAGAATAACGTAATGATGGTATGTGCATTAACATATATGTAGTCTATGCTTGTGTTTTTTTCAAACCCTTATGAATGACAGAGCAAACACGAAGAGGATATTAAGGTGAATGAAATCTGCACAAAGAGACATGACCTCAATCTGCCCAAATCAGCTTAGAAACCATAGAAAAAACTAGGGGTATTTCTAGAATTTGCCTGAGAATCACTACATTCTTATGTTTTCTTGAATATCAAATCATATTTGTTTGGAAATCCATGAGTTCACTGATTATTTGATAAAGTTTAATGGCACCAATTTGTCAGAATATGGACAAATACTGCAATCCTGTCACCCAAAAATTATGCAACTACGCACCTGAACTGTAGTTTTGATTTCATTTTGATCAACATGTATTTTTTTCCCAATTATCTTTAGAGACTCAAGGTTTCTTTTAATCCATTAGTTTGTCAGTTTTAGGCACTAAAACTATGTAGTTAGGTTTAGAAAACTGGTTAGGCTTAAAAATGTGACATGTTCACAACAAACTTCTCCTCACTTTTCTCAAGTTACCATAGTAATGTATCCAGACCCATCTAATTTATGATTGACTGGCTGAAATAGCGATGGTAAAGCAATGAACTAAATGGCAAGAAAGGGAAGTGTTGTTAATTAAAAACACATTTGGGATGTGAAATAGGTGGAGTGTGTCGGAAAACACATTTCATTCAATAATTGAGAATGCACTTGTGTAGGAATGTAATTTTTCAAAAGACAAGGTGGTGTAGTAGCTGAACTACAACTTATTCAAGCAGTTTACACTCATGGAACCAGCCAACATCCATTGTTTATAAACCTACAAAAAGCTACAGGTGAACAACATGAAAGTTTGTCCAATACAAGCTGGACTTGTTCCTGTAGCTGCAGGAAGTTTCAGAGATTTGTGATTGAAATTTTAGATTCCTAACAGCTGCAACAATCTCTAAGCTGAAAACTGTCTGGTTTAACTTGTTTTAATTGATACTTGTATGTGGTTATTTATTAGCTTCTTGACTTTGACCTTTTTCATGTTGTTGTCTTACTTTCCACATATGCATCACACTGTTTATAGGATTTTTTTATTTTATTTTTTTACAGTGCAGTATTACACTTAAACTGAGGAGCTGAAGTTCCCAAGTGTGGACACCCAAGTTCCAAAATGTTTCAGTCTAAACCACATCATTTCGAGCAGTGACGTAGTTTCCAGATGATTGATGTGTTTTTGTCAGACATTTATCACACAGGCGCTTTAATTTGGAGCAAATCTTTGAATAACAAACACATCTGTGGCTCTAATTTTTCATTTCCATGAAGTGGGCGTCGCAGATCAGAAACTGCATTTTCTGAAAGGGAGTTTGGCTTTATAATACCAACAGACTTTTATTGGATATTTACAAATGCATGCCCAAAAGCAAAGTCTACAGTATCTAATCACTTTTCTAAAGTGACGGGATGTATAAAAAGCAGACATATTGGCACACACAAACAATCTGTCTGTTTCAGCAGAAGAAAGAAAAACTCAGTTCAAGTCAAACAACCGCTCACCATTTTTCCCGACACATATGGACGTAATCATTCCTGATGCACGATGACGCTGACTGAAGGGTGTTAACTTTCCTTTTGTTCTGTTGCTTTTGTCTTCTAGTGAAGAGATACTCAGCCTCTGCTGCTGTTGAGCACAAGCTTTAAATTGTCGAGACAGCATTCAGATGTGGGGCAGCTATGCATTAAGTGGCTGAACAAAACACTCAGCTGTTAGAGATTGGGAAAAGCAGTTCTCTATAGAGCTGCTGCTGGAGGGGAATGCAACAAAGGTCCAGACTGTGGTCGTTTGAGTTGGAGGGCTTGTTGCAAAGGTCACTCTTCAGTTTATTTAGAAAGTGAAACGATACTTTGGAGAAAAAATTGCACCTAGATTATTGCACATTCTCAGGAAAGTTGATGCGCTGTCTCAGCAGTTTGCAAGCAGATGGATAATGAGGAGATCTCACTATCTTTTGTTGCTCAGTTGGTTAAATATGGATGAGATTTCTCTGGCCATTGATTTACCCCTAAAAACTCAAATCTATGTATCAAAGTTACATATTTAGATTTTTTTTCATGAAAATATCATCCTGTATGCCTTAAAATAGCTCTAAGATGATACTGAAAGTGTGTTTGAGCTGTAGTTGAAGCACATTGCTCTTTCAAATGAGTCCAATTTATCTTTCTGGTTTGGTGATGGCAATTGACTTTTCTGGATTCTATCAACTTGAATTGACAAATTAAGTTTACTCCTCCTCATCTGACGTTCTGATGTTCCCGTTTCTGCAGAATTAAAGATGGCACAAAGATTAATAAGATTGCATTCATTACATCATTTCCCAGAAAACAGGGTATTATGGCTAAAAAGCGGCTTTGTTTTTTTTCTTATCTTGTATTGGACATGACACTGTAGTCCTGTTGTAGTGGGATTTACTGTAAAAATGGGAGGAAATGGTCAGGAAGAGCTTTCACTTTATTATGTGGTAGAATGAGGGCGAACCTAGCCAGCAGCACCTCTGGGACTGAAGGCAGCCAACACTTCAGACACTCCAAGAACTGCTGGCAGCACATGAAAGGATCAAAAACAGAGCATGTCGTGCAGAGCCTCTGACAGCCACTGTCACATAAAATCTAGCTGGCTCTTATTACGTTAAATCCAGTGGTTTCCCACTTTGATTTTGAGCCATAAATCGTGTCCCTCTGCACTTTTACAATAGCTTTTCTGGAAGAGGTTTGTCAAAAAGAAAACAAATCCCCAAAGAAGGAAACGATGCTGGCCAAAGCTTGTAACTACAACATGAAATGAATAATCTGAACAGGCCTGCAGGTGCGGCATTAGTGAACCATATGTTTAAAGTCCTGGTGTTACAAGTCAGAAGTAGCTGCTTTCTTCACACAAATCTGAACCTGCAACTATGTAGACCCATTTCTACTTGTGTAACTCCCACACTAATGTTCAAAATAAGCTACATTCTGTTGAGGGTGGTGCTCTCTTCAGTGAATACACAACATGATTTGTGTCCCTTCATACCGCCCTGTTTAGTCCAGTCCAGTCCAGTAAAAGCTCCTCACTGGGCTTACAGTGTAGTATGGGGGATTAGCTCAAGTGGTAGAGCGCTCGCTTAGCATGCGAGAGGTAGTAGGATCGATGCCTGCATCCTCCACATCTGATTCAGGTGGCAGTGATTCTTTAATCTACTTGATGCCCGTCTTCTATAACTTCTGGTCTCCATGTTGTGTCAGCTGATTTGTGAAAAAACTATGTCATGGGGTGCATTATATGTGGTTTCTTGATTGTTAAACTCATTAACTTTTCCATTCAAGGAACTTCCCCCAAGGACGAGGAACCTTTGGAGGTACCAGGGTCAAAAATAATGTTTTAACCCCTTAAAAAGTCTGTGCTCAGGGGAAGAACTTTACACAAGTTCCAGAACCTTAGGAAGGGGCTTTGTGCTGAACATTTCTGATTTGTTGACCATTTCATTTCAGCCATTTTTTCAAAAATCCGTTGCTAGATACAAGTACAAGGACACGTTCTACTGCAGGAACCCAGGGCAGGCATGATGTGAGTAAACATTTACAGAAATGGCATTTCTGTTTCCATTGCGGTGAAGGATCCAACGTTACTTTGACTGTGATGCAGCAAAGAAGAAATAGAACAACAGAGGTGTTGTTATGTTAGCCTACATGATGAATTTAACACGAAAGACTTCAATGTCAGAGGAGAAGACAGTCACTGAACAAGAACATCCAGAGGGGAAAAGAAATGACTTTCCTCCTGCCCTAAAACAGCCCAAATGTTCATGCAGTACAGCTTGTTTCTGTTCACTGGGCTTTGACACACAAGTGTGGAGTTAGAGAATAAAGTATAGTATAGTCCCGTGCAGTAATGACTAACTTGAATGGTTTTTGCAGGTCTTTACACCACAGTGGACGTGAAGGTAACCAGAAGTCTGATGAATTCTTTTAGTTTCTTGCAGAAGATTCCTGGGTCTAAAGGTTTTTGGTATTCTGGTAGAAAGTCAGCTTTGCTTGGCTCAGGTGCATCATGCTGCTCTTACTAACCAAACACTGTTCCTGCAAACTTATATCAAATCACTTTGTGTGCTGCAAAGGGTTTTATCTTGTTAGGAATAACATTCTTCAGTCATAGACAGAACAGCAATTGCAAAGGGCTTTATAGAGCTCTGGGCTGTCAAATTAAACATGTTAATGGATGCATTTTCTTTACTGCATCAATCACATTTCTAGTTTTCTCTTGTGCACGTCAACCTCCAGTTCAGTTCAAACAAACCGAGGGGTCATGGAGCAGACACACCTCTCTGGGCAGGAAGGAGCTGAGCTGATGCGTGACACTGAGAAGAGTTTCAAAGATAAAGTTTGGCTCTCCTGTATGTCCAGCTCTGATGCTGGACTTTAACTTCCTTCCAGTGGGTGGAGTCCTGTCCTATGATGATTAGCCCAGGGACAGTCACAGACTCCTGCTGTTACAGAGCTGATGTTAAAGTATACAGACCTCAGTTACAGCCCAACATGTTCTCACAACACTGAAATATTGCACTTACAATAGGCTGCAGATATTGGTGGTTTCCTGAGGATGAACCCTCCTGACTTTGGTGCTCGTCTGCCACTAGGTACACCTAGGTACATTTCAAAGGTCTTTCGCCCTTACTCTACCTGCAAGCCTAAAAGAAAGGCCAAGACATATATGTCTTCAACATTTTTTGGGCGTTCTTAATGGTCTTATTGGTTTTATCTTGAACTTTGATCTTATTCTTGTTATTATGTTTAAACTCATTTTCATATTTTACACTATTTTATTCTCAAATGTATCACTTCTGGCCCTTGTGTCTGTTGTCATGTACAGCACTTTTAAATTGCTTTAACCATGCCATACAAATAAACTTGATTTGACAAAAAGTAGAAGCAGCTATTGTCTTTACTCTTAGGACTTATTCTTCTGCTGAACAGAGAAAATGGGGTGGTTTAAGTTCACTGCCCCCGTGCTCAGAATCAGTTGAAAAAATTCAAAAATTCAAAATATGCAGCTCTCAGTAAAGCAACTTTATATAACTGCAATTAAACACTACATAAATGGAACATGGAGAAATAGCCAGCAAAAGAAGCCCCTTGAGGATTCTGATGCAAAATACAGTTGAAACCAGAAGTTTACGCACACTGTAAACAAAAGACATAAAACCTTTTTTTCTTTCTCTCTCACTGTCTGACATTAAATCAGACTAAACTTTTTCTGTTTTAGGTCAGTAAGGATTACTAAAATTATTTCTATTTGCTAAAAGCCAGAATAATGATAGAAAGATTTTTTTTTGATAATTTTTTTCTACTTTCTTCAAAGTCAGAAGTTTACATACACAAACAGCCCTATTCCCTCAAAAAGAACCAGGTGCCAGTTTTGTGCCAGTGCTAGTTCCAGTGCTTAGTTGGTTCAAATCTCCTCAAATCTTCAAAGCACCTCTGAAGAACCGGTTGCTTTTCCATCAGCAAGGAGCCACGTTAGAGCCACGCCATACATCACTGCATACGTAGCCGTTTACCGAACAACGCTAGTGCCACACGGAAGTCCACACAGGACTTCCCACCTTGTCACAGGAAAAACATATGACTTGCTGAACATTTTCTAATTGATAGAATCTTCAATGTACCAATGTTCCCCCAACGCCCCACATAGCAGGCTGCAGTAGCTGCTGTTGGTGGCTGCAGTGCTCAGACCAACATGCGACCAAAACTGACTTGAACAAGAGTAAACTAGGGCGTTCTAATGTCAGATTTGTCCAAGATAAAACTGAGTGATTTTTTCTCATGTGGTCTTTTCTATGAGCGGAGTTGAGTTTTTTATGAGAAGACCGCATTTCTAAGCGTAAATACAGCAGTACACCGAAGTTATAAAAGTATTGTTTGACACAATTGTATCAGCTTTCAGTGTGCAACAGTGTGTGCAGAACTTTGTGTGTCCCGGGACTCATTCCAATACATCTGTGATCAGACCAGGGATGTCCTGGCAGAAAACCACACAAATCACTGCTTGTGTGTCCCATTCATCGGTCTCGGTGGTCACGATAACCCCGTCCCCAGCCCCTGATGTACTCGGTTCTTTGCTCTGGCCCAACAAGGAGTTGGTGCTTGCTAAGGACCAACTCTGAGAACCTGGAGCCTGTGCTTTGGCGGTGGAAACACAAAGAACTGGTGCTAAGTCAGGCTCCAAACCAGTACTGGAACCAGTTTGATGTAAAAAGGGTATAAGGTTATTATGCCTTCAAACTGTTTGGAAAAGCCCAGATGATGATGTCATGGCTTTGGAAGCTTTTGATAGGTTAATTGACAACATTTGAGTTAATTGGAGGCACACCTGTAGATGTATTTTAAGGCACACCTCAAACACACTGCTTCCTTTTGTGAAAACATGGGAAAGTCTAAAGAAATCAGCCAAGATATCAGGAAGAGAACTATGGACCTCCACAAGTCTGGTTCATCCTTGAGTAATTTCCAGATGTCTGAAGGTTCCACATTCATCTGTTCAAACAATAATACGCAAGTATAAACACCATGAGAATGTCCAGCCATCATACTGCTCAGGAAGGAGACGGGTTCTGTGTCCCAGAGATGAAGTGTTTTGGTGTGAAATGTGCACATCAACCCCAGAACAAAAGCAAAAGACCTTGTGAAGATGCTGCTGAAGCTGGTCAGAGAGTGTCATTATCCACAGTGAAACAAGTCCCTTATTGACGTGGACTGAAAGGATACTCAGAGAGAAAGAAAACATTACTCCAAAAGCAACATAGAAAAACCAGATTACAGTTTGCAAACGCACACAGAGATAAAGACTTCATTTTTGAAGACATGTCCTGTGGTCTGATGAAACTAAAACTGAACTGTTTAGCCAAAACGGGGAAGCTTGAAGTCTGAGAACATCATCCCAACTGTGAAGTACAGGGGTGGCAGCATCATGTTGTGGGGGTGTTTTGCTGCAGGAGGGACTGGTGCACTTCACAAAATAGATGACATCATGAGGAACAAACACGTGGAAACGTGGAAATCTTGAAGCAACATCTCAAGACATCAGCGAAGTTAAAGCTTGGGCACAAATAGGTCTTCCAAATGGACAATGACCCGAAGTAAACCGCCAGATTAGTTACAAAGTGGCTTCAGGACAACAAAGTCAAAGTTTTGGAGTGGCCATCACAAAGCCCTGATCTCAATCCTGTAGAAAATTTGTGGGCAGAACTGAAAAGGCAGCCAACAAACCTGACTCAGTTCCACCAGTTCTGTCAGGAGGAATGGGCCAGAATTCCAGCAAACTATCGTGAGAAGCTTGTGGAAGGAAAGCCAGAACGTTTGACCCAAGTCAAACAGTTTAAAGGCAATGCTACCAAATACTAAGGAAATGTATGCAACCTTCTGACCTTGTAGAATGTCTTTTTACACAGTGTATGTAAACTGCTGGTTTCAACTGTACAACCTTTCTGATGAAAAGGTTTCCCTCTTAAACTCAGTTTAGAAATGTCATCTCTATCTCCTGACACCCCAAAACGTTTGCTCTCAGAAACACAAATGCACGAACTTGGCTCAGGCCTTGTCCTGGAACAAATCTTATCGGCAAACTGTTTGTTCCTCCTCCAGCAACAGAGCACAGAATAATGTTAACAATCACATAACCTGAACTGAGTCGAGGAAAACAAGCGCTTGGCTGCTCTGTGTTCAAGTTTGTTCTAGAAAATGTCACTTTGGTCCAGTCAGCTGGTCAGAAAGCTGTCAGGTTCAGTCTGTATGAGCCTCTTCATGCTGCGGCTGCACAGCTGTTTTATTAGAGGGAACCGGACGGAGCAGGAAGTCTGTAACGCTGAGCTCATTATGTTTAATTGTGGTGGATTTGAGCAATGTGCAATCAGTTGTGTTGAAGTCTGGAATTTCACACTGTAGTTGTTCATGGTAGAAATATGTGGGAGGTAAAGGTAGATCTAATCAAAATGTGTTGTCTCCTTTGAGCTTTTTCCCTTCCTCTCTTCCTTTCCTTCACTCCTTTATTCCTTCTTGTGACTTTTCCTTATTCCTTTTGTTTCATTCCTCAATTATGACTCTTTTGTTCTTTCTTTACTTTCTCACCTTTTCTAAATTCTTTCTTAACCTCTTTCTTGTTTTCCTTCCTTCCGTCCTTTCGTCCTTCCTTCCTTCCTTCCGTCCTTCCTTCCTTCCTTCCTTCCTTCCTACCTAATTGACTGTCTTTTTCCTGCCCTACATCCTTCCTTTCTTCCCTTTCTCCTTCATCCTCCTCTCTAACTGATTTTAAATCCCCCACCTGGAGACATGGGGTTTTCATCAAGTCCTTTTACTTTCCATACTTTAAGATTACAAACATTTAAGATTACAAATACTTGAGTAGATTTAGTGTTTGCTCGTACTGGAGTCTTTTCTGAGGTCTTCCTGTTTATTGATAAACTAAGCCGGCAGCATGGCACTGGGTGGAATGACAACCACGTGAGGCACAAAAAGTGACGCACACAGCGGCTGCGTGAGGTGCCAGCAGTGTGTAAAGAGGCTAAAGACGCCGGCGGTGAGCACCTGTCAAACTTCATATCAAGTCACCCGTTTTTCCAGCTTCAGTCTGGCCTCCTCTAACCTGACAAGCAGGGAGGAGACACCTCGCTGTTTCATGTGTCCCACGAATGTGTCACTGATCTGATCTCGGAGTCTATACGGGACGAGCCTGGAGGTGGTTGCGTGAGTGGCGGTGATCTCCCAAAAGTGACAAAGTGTGTTGTAGGTTCTCCTCTGACGCAAGGAAACCATTTAGTTGTAGTGTCTGGTGTCACGGGGACGCATAGCAACGCAAATGCTGCCTATAAATACACTTCCATGTCCAGGCTATTTTAAACCCAAGAGGGTCAAACAGGAGAGTTCAACTTCCTTTTACCACTGAGAATTTACATCCTCGAATGTTAAATTATCTGTGGATTCCAGCAGAAAAGCAATCGGATGAGCATTTACAAGATATGTAGACGGATGAAATCAATAATGCAAACGCCCTTAGATTTCACACTCTCACCAGACTGAGGTGAAATGCAACTGTGAAGTGGAAACTCTAGACTGGTAAAGTAAACAGACTGGATAAACGAAAAAAGGAGAAGAAGCGATGTCGAGCCATGCAGCTGCACTTTGAGTGGACGAGTTGATTCTTAACATTTCACTTTGAAAATAACATTTAATCTCTGAGTTTGCTTCCAGCAAAAATAACCTCCATGACGTTTCAGAATTTTCCTATCTGTACATATTTTGGTATTTTCAGTGATGGAATATAACAAAGTATTTTTACTTGCTGTGCTAAAGTACAAATTTGAGTTACTTGTGCTTTACTTGAGTCTGTTCTTCTCATGCTTCTTTTGCTTTTGACTTCTTACTCCACTACAAATCAGACAAAAACTCTAATATGTCGAATAGTCCATCAACAGAAAACTTCATAAAATATTTTTTTAAATGTACTTTGACAATTTTTAAGTCATTTTTCAAGCAAAAAAAAATCTACATTTCAGAGTTCCTGCTTTACATTGTTGAGGATTTTAATTTAAATAATTTGTTTTTAATTTTTTTAAAAATAGATTCAAAAATTAGTGCAAAGACTTTTGTGGCACCATTCTCACTAAATTAAAAAAAAAAAGCAAACAGTAAGTAGCTAAAAGAATCATCAGTTTCATTCATGATATGCATACTTATATATATATGCATACGTATTTGCAACCCTGCGTTAAAAAACAAAAACAAACAAAAAAAAAAAGTCCGCTTTAATTAGGTAAGGAAAAAAATGCTGAGGTCAGTGACTTGGTTTGGGTCCAGCTGGAAGTGGGTTGGGTCTCCCAGCTGAGGTGTCATGACCCTGTGATTTCTTAATCTGACACAGAGTTTCTGAGCGATGATGTTTAATTTATTTTGATGTTATTTTTCATTGCTGTTAGCAGCACAAGTGAAATTGCATTCACCGTCGTTGTGCTGGAGTGTAGTCAGAGGTCTTGTATTCTGCAAACATAAACCAAAACTATGGGCACGTTTTGGTTTGTTGTTATTTGTGTTAAGCGACCGTTTAAAGGGACAGATTATGGTGTGATAACAGTTTTGTTTTTAAAAACTACCTCTAATTTTTACCAGATGTAGAGATCACCCTTGGATTATTATCATTTCATATTATCAAGACATGTATGCTTGCGGGTGAAGACTCAGGCACACCCATGTACGTCACAAGAGAACAAAACATTTCCTTCAATTCAGCAGTGAAAGCAAAGAGCCGAATGTTAATATAATAACTCATCACTTCTCCAACCCATAAACTGTCTCTGAGAAATACAAACACTGACGTCAAAGAACTGAAGAGTCACATTTCCGATGAATATTAAAAGTCTGACCGATACGTTGGCTGACTGGTCCACTGTATAAGCATGAGGCAGACCCGTGTTTGTGCACCAAATAAGCAACATGGATGAAGAAGTTTCGAGGTAATTAAGGCTGCATTATGTTCTTGCATGACAGAGATGTCTGACAAGCAGAAATATGCTGTAAAATGTCCTAATCTTGCTCACCCTTAAGGACTACTTATCAAAATGTTTATGTTCTGTGTCCTATCTCAGTCTCTCTCTCTTCATTTCCTGTAGTTTCCCTACTGCACTGGAGAAAAATTCAAAAAATGAAACACTTATTAATGCATTTAGGGAATGCTGCTTGTTGCTTGTTTTCTTTCAAGGATGATGTAAGACTGATTTCATTCTCAACTTTTGTGTAAATGGTTGTTATTTTCACTGAATTTCTCAAGAAGTTGGAAGTGGGTGGTGCTCAGTAGGAAAACGGTGATTGTCACATACTTCCATGCACCAATCAGGACAACCACGCAGTCTTCATAAAGTGGTTCCTAGCCCTCTGAACCCCAAGTAGTTTCTGGATGTTCACCGTCGTAATGCCATTAATCAGTAAAATATGTTTGAAATAGGGGATTTTCTTAGATTTTTTTTCTACACATTTTCTACACTAGTCTGCACATGAACTGTAGAAAAATATTTCACCATGCTGAAAGTGTCTTCCAACTTCTTGCTGGCAGCGCTCCACTCTCTTTACCATTTTTGAGCCATGCTGCATTTATTTTATTAGTAGTGTGTTCTATTTCCCTACAATCTCTTCTGTTATCTCTGCAGTCTCCAGCAGTTCACCAGCAAATTCCCTGAATTGTTGAGTGAGACATGTAGAATTAAGGGATTTTGAAGAAACACGACAATCTTAAGCTTAGATTTGGTTATTTGTCCTGACAGAATTGTACAACAACGACAGTTCTTCAAGTTGTTACAGATTCTGGCTCGATAAATTGCATAATGTTGGTGAATTTCTTTCGCAGCAAAACATGCCGTTTAAAGTTGCTGGTAGGTTTTGGGGTTTAGAGAGTTACATGTGGAGATTTTAAATAATAGAGGCAGTGAGAACAGCCAGCATGGCTCTGTCCAAAGTTAGGCAGAAAAGTCCTTCCAACATCCTCAAAGCTCACTGGCCAGAGGTAGTTCCAGCTTGTAAAACTACAATGACAGTTGAGCATCCTCAAGTCTTGATGTCAGAGTGAGTTAAAACTTGTGCTCCGCAATGAAATCTGGCAACTCACAACAGTAGATAAATGCTACACAAGAACAGTGTGGATGGACCTAACATTGTACATAATGCACATAACTCCCCCTAAAATATCTGTTGATGAGCTTGAGAAGAGTCTGTAGGCTTTTTAAACTCTGGACAGATCCAAGTTATCTGGTTTCCCATATTTGCATTCTTTGTGCTAAGCTAGGCTAACTTTAACCTGACTCCAACACACAAACACAAAAGTGATACTGATCTTCTTACATCAGTGTTTACCAACATGCTAAAATATTCCTTCAACTTTTGAATATTTTCATCTGCTCCAACAATCCTGCGTCAACTAAAGTGTTGAAACCTCGTTTTAACTGTGACACTAATAACATGTTTGAGTAATAATGAGTTTATTAAACCTCACGACGTCCTGTTGATACATGCAAACGGTCACATTAAAATAAAACATATGCTACATTTCATATTTTTTACAATATGACCTGAGGGCAAATTTGCCACAAATTAGTAATACTACTCCAAATTTGGATGTATCACTCGTTAAATTTGTTCATAAATGCAGTTTAATACTGAATATGATGGATACAAAGGATTAAAGTGCTTTAAGAGAATACATATTTAAGGTTAAATAGTTCCTCTGTGTGCATAACATGTGCCATCTGATATGACATGTCAACGTCACGTACCATACTTCAAAAAACAGGCAATTCAAAACCATTCCCTGTAACATGAACAATGAGAGAGTATGAACAGATATGTGCAAGTGGAAGCCGAGCAAATGAGGTGTGAATCATTGTCCTGGATTTTGCCGTTTCACTCTTCTTTCCTGGGCTTTCCATAACCACAATCCCTCCCGTAACAATCAAAGCCGCCACTTCCAACAGCATATTAATGGGAGACTTCCTCTACGCTGCTTCGCACAGTGGTAATTCATCTTAATTGTGATACATTCCTCCTGGCTGCGTTCCCAGCTCGCCAGATGCTCGACGTCTGTTTGACAAATAAATCCCTTTCAATGTCTTCAAAGCTTTGAGTTCTGGGCCTTGAGAGCCTGCAGTCGGAGCTTTACACGTGTCGGAAATCCAACGCAAGCTGGACAACATCTGCCTACATTTGGTTCTCCATCAAAAACCAGGATTTGCATTGTCTGAGCTGCTGGTTCATGTGAAAATGCTCCTCTGGTTGGCGACCAGAGCAGTTTGGCTCTCCCGTCGCCTCTCCTTCTTCCTCTCCAGTCTCACCTTCCAGCAGACGGCACTGGACGCCAGCAGCACCAGTCCGGCCGAGAGGAGCACCAGGCCGAAGTAAGAGATGGTGGATCCGTGAGAGTTGAAGCTGTAAGCAACTGCTGTGACCACGATGCCCGCGATGAGCACCACCACACCGAACGGGACGGTGCAGCGGTAGCAGGAGAGCTCCGCCCCGCCGGTGGCTGCAGTCAGCTGGACTTCGTTAACCAGGGGGATGTTTACCGTCGTCATGCCGGCTGCGGGGTGCTCCGAGCCGTTGGCCTTCTCTGGGGTCACTGGCGTTCTCATGGCGTCCTTGTTAGCTTCTTCTGGCATTGCAGGATCCAGCAGCTCCTCGGTTAACCAAGCACAGATGGTTCCTTGTTGTTGCTCTTTGCCCTTCTGTTCTACATCAGGGTCTCCCGCTCTGTGGAGAAAGGCGTCACTCATTAAAAGAACCAGCGAACACACTCAAACTTGTTGCTCAACACTGAATGCAGCGACAGAGTCAAAAAAAAAAAAGACCTCACGGATGCTTTTTGTTACCATTCAACACCACATTTCACAATTCACCACCACCACTCCGGGACCACCACACGCTGCTTTAATAAACCCATGTAACCTCTTTGCACAATCCCAGCCGCCTCCTGACCCAGTCAGAGGAGAATGACGCAGGAACACTCGGCCCAGCACGAGCTGAGACATTCCCTGGAGAGCGCAGGATATGACATTACAAACTGCTGTGTGAAATGCAAGGAGCTTCGAAATCACTAGCAATTTCACAACTGCTCGTTCCTGCCCCCCCTCCTCACATCTGCTGCATGGAAAAGCTGTGATTCAGATGCTGAGTGATAATAAATGGGTAGCACTTACACATCATGATTTCCAGATGTTCAAATGTGTAATTATTTTATGTTTTTATTGCAAGAACAGAATTCTGACTTGTAGAAATGTAGTTAGACAGGCTGTAGATCAGTGGTGCCAAACCTGAGGGTCAGGCCCTGTCAAGGGGTCAGTGCTGTAGCTATGAGGGTTATGTGGGGGTTTAAGTAAACCGGATGGATTTATACTCTACACATAAACACATCACACATGTTGAGCTTTTAATTGGCTGATTACAATATTTTTGGACTCAAAGCTTTTAACCCTGTGAATCTGTAAACTTACCAACAGGTTTGAAATGCTGGTAATCTCAAAAAAAATAAATAAATTACACAATTTTTTAAAGCCAGAGACAGAAGGATTATCAGATTTTCAACTTCCAAACAGACCTTGAACCAATCTGTAAAATGCCATTCCATCGGAACATTTAACCAAACCTATGCTTCAAATTGCGATTTCATCAAAATCTCATGATTCTACATGTCCCTTTTAAGGAACTGCCAATGTCGCCTTTTTGCGCAAACCAGATTCTGTAAAAAATCAAGAATTTTGTGTTCCTGTGAAGCTATTTGTGACTCAGCTGCAACGAGCAGTCACGTGACAAATATTCAGGGACTTTTCCAGCATACAGGAGGCAAATGTGAAAAAATATCTAGAATATTTAGATGTAACATTTGTTTAAAAAGTGTTGTACATGTTGACAGAATTTTTGCAGAATACATAATCAAAGAAATTCAGCTTTTGTTTTTTGATTTTTATTAGTGAAATTATAACATTTTTGAGTTCTCTCTACTTCTGTTGTGCTACAGTGAAAAATGAGCCCACAGTTAGTAAACATGTGATGGGAGCAACAAAACGCCCAGAAACTGTTTGCCTGTTCAACCTGTCATGTGTAGACTTTACTTGGCTATAAAAAATTATAGACTGTACATAAAAGATGGATGTAGCCATGGTGACATCACGAGTTTGACCTCTGGTCTTGGTGCATCTTGAAATTTAACACACCCTGTTTCTTTGTCTGTTACCTCTAAATGGGACAACAATTTACTAAAAGAACATCATGCTGTATTGAAGGACCCTTGAAACTAGAAAATGAGACCACAAACTCAGTGAGACTCAGGTGAGAATATGGGTCATTTTCTCATAGACTTCCATTCAATCTGACTTCTTCTTGCAACCAGAGAAGTCGCCCCCTGCTGCCTGTTAGAAGGAATGCTTCACTTTTCAAAACCTGGAGGCTACGTTGATCTTATGTGTACAGTCTATGATAAAAATGTTGGGAGCAATTGTTCTAGACGGTAAAATATATACATATATATGTTTATATTTGACAACGTTTTGCAGTTCTTTGATTTTCTTCAGAGAAAGCTTTTGTCTTTTTCAAGTGGAAAACAGAAGCTTTGAAACATGCAAAGCTTCCAATTAAAATTATTTCATTTATTTTGATTGCAGAATCACTGTCTCCACAACAACTGTGTGCATCGGCAGCCTTTTCCCCCTTTTCTTTCAGGTATGTTTCTATTCACTGAGGTGATAAGTTGATTATTCCTTGAAGGAATCTGACACCTTGAAACACTGTTGTTTTTCAAGCAACAGTCTAAAACCTATTATCTATCTTTTACAATCATAGACTAAACCAGAAAATACCCATGTTTAGGAGGTAGAAAGCAGATGATTTGACATTTTCTCTTAGAAATTAACAAGCTGCCGATACATTTTCTGTTAATCAGCTAATGTATTAGTCATGTAAAGCTGCAGGAGAACATTTTAAAGAAAATGGAGGATATTAGGGGGAAAAAACTCCCAGATGTGAAGCCATAAGAAACAAAAAGCAAGAAAATCTGCAAAAGAAGTAACACTTCTGTAGTCAAAATTAAGCTTGTCAATGTGCTGAAGGTAAAAATGTACAAGTCACTGTAACTAAAGATCAAGTTGAAACAAATGAATCTGCACCAGTTCTCTTTAAACTACAACAACAAGCAGTGAGTGTTTCAGCTGGTGAAGGCAGAATAAGTTACCTTTAAATGCAGGGCAGTGAATCTACTTGCTGTGCTCAACAAAGGTCCGGACAGGCAGAAGAAAGGTTCGTTACCTCACAGCTGCTCTCCATGTCGCTCAGTGTCCCTCTGCTGCAGGGAAACTTGTCTCAGTGACCCCGCTGATTAAATATTCACTCTAATTAAAAGTGAATGCTGGGTTTTTTTGGGTGAGTGTAGAAGCAGACAGCAAACAGCTTCTCTCTCTCCAGCACTGGAATCTGACTCCCATTCATGAGAACTAGTCCTCAGTTTAAGAACCCTCTGCCATCCCCATTGAGAACGGCCGCTTCAAGTATCGATGACTGAGTGTGAAGCTCGACACGATCAGGGAAGCTCTCTGTTCCGGTGGAGTATTTCAAAATAAAACATCTGTCCGGCTCAGATTTAGTTGCAAAGATTCAGATGATTGAATGCGTTTATTTTGAAGTTCATATTTTAGTTTCTGTTGCTCTTTTTATTCGTCTTGACAATTTTAAATTGGCTTTTGTGCAAGGATAGGGAGCCTGAGTCTGGCACAGTACAGGCGTCACCCTGCAATGTTTATCAAATATATATATTGGATTTGAATGGACATAGTTTGAGCAGAATTGACGTTCCCTCTCCAGATCTCAGAGGTAGTCTGCGCACCTGTGTCTTTGCACAGGCAGTCCATGTAATTCAGAGGTCATCTTCCTCTGTTAGTTTTACTGTTAGGCTCTAATAAGACTGGTTTGGAAGCCTCATCATCCTGATGTCTGACAAAGTGGCCAGCCAACTTTACACACTTCTCATGAACTTTTGTCGATACTTTAGGCAATCTTCCATACAGCTTGTTGTTTGGCATGTGGTCACTCCAGATGTTCAGGGCCATACAGAACTGTCTCGTGTACGAGGTGTGTCAGAAAAGTTTCAGGACTGGTGTCACAAAAGATATATTTCAAATACAAACTACAAGTTTTTTCCCTTCAAAGTAATCCCCCTGGAGGCTAACACACTTTCCCAGCCTTCTCTGCCACGCCGCCATGCACTCCTGGAAGGATGCTTCCGGGATCCTCTGTAGCTCCGTCATCACAGCCATCTTGATGTCGTCCACGTCTTCAAAACGGGTCCCCTTGATGACCCCCTTGAGCTTGGGGAAGAGGAAAAAAATCCCACAGAGCCAGGTGAGTAGGGAGGTTGCTCCAGCACAGTGATGTTCTTCTCAGCCAGGAACTGTCGGATGCTCAGGGCATTGTGAGCAGGCGCGTTGTCATGGTGAAACAGTCACCACTTGTCCTGCCACAACTCTCACCTCTTCTCTTTGCACTAAACAAAGCAAATGCTGCAGGATCTCTTTGTACACATTCTGGTTGAGCGTCTGAAGGGGAAAACCCGAAGTTTGGGTTTGAAATATATCTTTTGTGACACCAGTCCTGGAGCTTTTCTGACACACCTCACATGTGCCAACAAGTGATTTTTCCTCAGCATCTGTAAGAGTCCACATATTGCATCAATACAACAGAACAATTTTGCAATGATGAGACAGATTTTGATATCAAGAATGCTTTTTAACTTGAGGCATGCTTTTCATACTAACACTTTTCTGACCTTTGATGTCTCATTTTGAAGAGCTTATCCACGATCCAAAGTACTTGAAGTCCTCAACCCACAAAATGAGCTTACCTTGTCTGGTGATTAGTTGTTGTCTGTGTTAACATTAAATGACATAGCCTCAGTCTTTTTGGCATTTAGATGCAAACCAATTTTGGCACAAGAATTTTCGACCCTGTTAAGCAGTTCCTGCCCCTGTGTAATTTCCTTCGTAATCAGGGCTGTGTCATCTGTAAAATCGAGATCTGTGATGACAACTGGTGCAACTCGCTCACTTCTCCTTTGCTGGACCTTGAAACCAAGTTCTTCACTTTTACCTTCCAGAGCCTGTCTCCTGGCAAAGCCGAGCACTAGTGCAAAGATATATGGGGCAAGGGTATCTCCTTGTAACACTCCAGCAACAATATCAAAAAGTTCTGTAAATCCGTCTGGAGATTTGACTCTGACCTTTGTGCCCTAATATATTTTTCCAATTGCATCACCCAGCTCATTGGGGATGCTGTATGCTGCTAGTATCTTGAGCATTTCACCTCTATGCACACTGTTGAACGCTTTTTTAAAGTCAGCAAAAGTTGTTGTGGCGTTCAGATTGTTGCTTTTAACACCTTCAATAAGACGTCTCAGGGAAAGGATTTGTGCTGTTATAGATCTCCCAGGCCTAAATCCATTTTCATTTAATTCTAAGATAAGAATCGAACACTGATTGTATATGATTCATGCTATTGATAAACTTGACTACAACTGCTGTCAGGAAAACAAAATATACATCAATGCATAAAAATCACATCATAGTTTATATTTGTAACCAAAGCAGCACTTGAACAGATCAGACATTTATTAAACTATCTGCACACACCAGCAACATCAGCCATGGATGGAAACTATTTTTGATAAATTTTCTGTCATAACATAAAGTGAATATATGGGTCCAGCTATCAGTGTTGTGTAACATAAACATAGACTGTAGACACAGTTTGATTATTTGATTTTTTCCCTCCTCCATTCTGTTGCTCAACACGGATTATCTCACATTTTGAAATGTATTCTGGGTTTTTGGTTTCTCAAATCCTTTCACAATCACAGTGAGATATTTTAAGTGTAAGCATCATTTATTGTAAGATTCATAAAAGATAAGAACTTGATTAATGCTGAAAGATTGCGCCAAATGTTGCTCCGGAAAAGAAAAAAATGTATGGTACGTTTAGTAAAAATACCTAAGCTCAAACAAAACTATAATAAAAGGGTAAGAAGAAGTCTTGGCAGACATATTGAGGTCAAAGAGCAATACTGTGCATGACAATGAAGTGTTGCAGTTGAAGTGTATTGCATGTGTGCAACATTTCATTATCATGCGCAATACTGTTACTTCATTGATGCGCTCGTTTACAAACAGCTTTTATTTCTATTTTCTGTCAGATCAGTTGTGAAAAACATGTTTCAGAGGCAGGATTTGACTCTATTGATTTATTTTATATATAATCCTCACTGTTATTGGAGGAACTAATGATTCATTTCTTGATGCAAAACCAAACTGTGTGTCTGCAGTTTGTTCTGCAAAGCAAAGAGTGGAGACATACCTCTAAAGTAGTCATTCAGATGCTGGCTATTGATTATAAAGCAGTGTGCGCGAAATACATAATCAAAATCCTTATATAAAATAATATATGTAAGACTTGCTTGCATAGATAGATTATGGGCTAAAAATCTGTACTCACCAGAAAGTCCTTGAAACAACAATTCAGTCTTTTACAATAAGAAAGGCTCTTCATTTGTCTTTAACTTAATTACAGTTGCTAAGTAACAGAGACCCAGTGTTCTATTTAATTTAATTCAATCTAATTCATTCAATACTTTTTTTTTTTCGTCTTTAATTTGTTATTTGGCACCGTATATCTCACTGAGCCTACTCTCAGTTCAGTGGTTACAAGTCCCCTGTTACTGATAGTAATCATGCTCATCTGTGCAAAGTGCTACAGCGCTCTGCAGCACCACTGGCCTGTGCAACAGTCTTTGTGATGTGCTTCATTGTCTTATTTGGCTTTCCTGGTCTTGCTGTTGCGGCTTACCATGCTCTCATGGATGCATTATGCTTTTGCACCATATGACAAGTTTTAACTAAGGCTGGCTCTAAAAAAAAAAAGTCTGCAGTTCCTTGAATGGCCACTAGAGGCTGGCTCCGAAAGTAAGTCAATCCCGATAGACCTCCATGTTAAAGTGTCTAACTCTGCAGCAGAAATAAACATATTTACAGCCTGGTACAAAAGCGTTTTTGGTCTCTGTAGCTCATTTCAACTGTACGGGAGGTTAATTTTTATATAACTCACCTGTTTCAGTTGTATTAAGGCTTAAAGTTACACATAATTATAGCAGTAGGTGAGTGTCATCACAGGATGGTCCATGGAAATGCAGTGTGAATCCTATTTTCAGCTGACAAGGACAGAGCTCATGCACACGAGTTTATTCAAGAGGTCAGACAAAGTAGTGGTACAGGGTGATACAAATTTACGGCAGTTTCTGTACGTACACAGTGTGATCAGGGAGTGTGCATCTGCAGCGTGGGCCGAGCTCATAGTTAGCAGGTACACACTGGCCTTCAAAAGTTTCTGTCCATGCCACAGTTTCTGATCGCTTTTAAGATAATATTAACCAAACTAGACAAAAAAAAAGTGCAAGTAGTGAAAAAAAAATGCCTCAATTACATGTTATATCTCTCAGTAGGAAAATACAGAGTTTATTTAAAGGCCAACAAGGTCATGATGGTCAATAAGATATTTAGCGAAGTAAAACCCTTATTTTTGTAAAACCTGGTGTCATTCTTTGCTAAATGTGGCAGTCTATGAGCTGGACCATAACAAAAGTAACTGTAGTAGTACGCTGCACCTGTAATTTCTGTCCCTAGTTTCCTCTATTCTTTAGTTTGTGCAATTTATTAACTGATAAACTAAGATTAGAAAATACTGCACTAATTTGTAGAACAGATAGTAGTCATATTTTTGCTGATTTAAAAATCTTAAATACTAGTGTAACTTTGCCGTTAAGAATTGTAAAAGTAATAGCAAGTAATGACAAATATCTGTGAAAATCTGATTTTATTTTATTTATTTGCTGTTTAAGTACAGTAAACAATTACATTTGTAAAATTGTAAAATTAATAAAATAATAATTAAAAATCTGTAATTGAACAAAAAACAGGGGCATTTATAAAATGGTTGTTAAAAAAATGTCTTCCCATTTTTTTCAATCCATAATACACATAATTTTGCTTTTAAATGAAGGGACATGTCTGGGAAATCATGCAGTCTTTGGCTTAAATAACTACAATCAAACAGTATAATTTTATGGGCACACATTGTACAAAAGCAAAATTTTTGATAGATTATTTTTTTCAAATAATGGCAAATATTTCTTAAAATAGCAAATAGTTTTGCTGATTTGAATACATAAAAAGAGAGTGCTTTTTTTTGTCAAATGTAAAAAACAAAATAAAATAAAAATTACAGCTTGTGAATACATAGTTTAAAGTTCTGGCCTGTGCTTTTTGTTTGTTTGTTTGTATTTTTTTTAACGGTTAGTAATTAAATGAATACGGTTTATTTTTCTGTGATTTTATGAAACAGGTCTCTGGAGACGCGCTTGCCTTGTATAAATGTTAATTCCCATCAGGAACACTGATGCAATAAGAAGCAGCAGAGCTCTACGAGGAACCTATGTGCCGAGTCGGTGGTGTTTTATTTTGAATGCATCGAGCGGAGCTGCTGTGCTGCTGACAGCTGCTCTCAACGTGAGAGGACGGAGCCGTCATGTCGCTGCGCTTCACCGAGGAGGACTTCCAGAGCGCCTGGAAGGAGCTGGACGAGCCGCAGCTGGACGGAGGATGGGAGCTCTTCACCGAGACGATGGGCGTCAAGATCTACCGGCTTTACGACAAGGTAGGAAATCTGAGGGTTAGTGTCGCTTCTGAGACCGGAAAGCTGATCCGCACTGAGGAGGCAGGAGTTTGAATGGGAGGAGGTTTCCTGTGCTGCCTGCAGCATCATCATCGCCATTATCACCGGTTTACACTCATATTCCTTCATCACCACGTGGCATTGTTATATTAAATATAATATATTTATTAGCATCAAACGCCAGCTACCTGCAGTGATGTCCTAGCGGCCAGCGTGGGAAAGATCCGGAAACTGAGCGTTTTTTTTTTGACTGGTAAACCGGCTGTACCGGTCCAACCAGACTCCATTCAGAAATCTGTCAGTTTAACGTCGCCTCATCTTGTCGCGCCTCTGCACATCTTAAATACTGATGGAATAAATTAATGTGCTCAGAAAGATACAGTCTTCACTCCGGCACACACAGTTAGGAAAATATCACTAAATATGACAATTACCTTGACTTGGCCTAATATCAAAATAAACACTGAACGTTTTCTAATCGATTTTAACTGTATTTGTTTAAACAATTCAGTTAATCAGTCATGTTTTACGGATTTTCCTGGTTTAGTTAAATTCCACATAATAACTGGTTAAATCACAGGGGGAAAAGTATTTATTTACATGCTACCAGTAAAAAAAAAAAAGAAAAGAAAATATTATAAATTAAATTAAACTATTTGTATTGTATTTAAATCAGCTAAATATCATATTATTACTTTTCAGATATTTTCTGTGATTTGAAAGAAAATATATATTAAGACTGAAAATTTTGGATTTGAAAAAACTGCTATATTGCAGATTTTGCCTGTTTTGGTAAGTTAAAGATAATAATTAACAAAAAGACAGAATTAAAGTGTTTATTTACAAAACAACAATAACAACACACAACAAAAACAGGCCAAGGCAAAGCAAAAAAGTGAATAATCTGAAATAAAAAATCATCAAAAACCTGTATTTTTACAATGTGGGACCATAAAATTACACTGTTGTACTGTAAATAAACTGGATAAATCTAATTATTGTACAGATATCTGCCATCATTTTCACAGTTTTTACAGTTTTTAGATGTTGCAGTATTCAACCATTTTAACTGTTTTTTTTTGACAGTCTTGCTGGCAGATTTGAATTCTTTTTTAAAAAAATAATTTTTATTATTATTATAATGGTTCTTATTATTTTACAGTGTATATATAACTTACATGCACATGAATAACATGTATTGTTTTTGTCATCTTATTTACTTTCTTTATTCCATTCTAATACATTGTTTTTCTTTTAATTTTTTGGTTTTAGCCACAAAAATGGTGACAGCTCCCTATTGTGCATTTTTGCAAATAGAATAAAGGTTACACAAATCAGCAACTGTGTTATAAGGGCTCTGTAGGAAAACTTAGGCTAGATCTGACTAATCTGCATATGCTGAGTTGTAATATAGACCAGATCTAAAAATATATATATATTGAAAAAAGGCAATGAAATCTCCCTTTTATTGCATTTTTATAAATGAAATAAAATAAAATAAAATTCCTGTTTCACTGGCAACAGTTTTATATCTTAAATAAACCTCCTCAGTTTGTGAGATTTATAGAACATGTTCATCAAAATCACTAGATCATATTTTTACCTTCATCCAAAACAGTCTTTTTAGGTTTGACACCCAATGCTAAACAGCTCTTTGTGTTAATGGAGTTTGTAAAGACTTAAAATCCACACATGGTATGACTGGTTTTTAGGTCTATTACATGCACTGTTTAAAACTGAGTGGTTATGAAGCATATCAGACTTGCCTTTGAACTTTTAAATCAAATGTAACACAAAGGGTGTTGTGCTGACTGGCTCTAATCAGAGTTGTGTGGTTTGGGATTAGTTACACAGTGTGGGTGTGGCCTGCAGTTGGAAGACACGACTTTCATGTGCTGTTTGCAGGAAACTGGTCTTTACGAGTACAAAGTCTTTGGTGCGCTCAACACCTGCACTGCAGAGCTGTGCGCAGATGTCTACATGGACTTGACGTATCGGAAACACTGGGACGAATATGTGAAAGGTAAAAAACAAAAGGACTAAACCCAGTAAGGCAAAGTTCACACTCACTTTCTTTGCCATCCAAATCAATGTTCCCTCTCCTCCCTATTGCCAAAGCATCAGTCTTTACATTCATGTTTTCTACTTAGTTGCTGACATTCACTTCCTCTGATAAACGACTTGTGTTTTTAGGCTGGTCTTTAAATAATGTCCTGTACGTAACTTGTTAATTCTCTTATCCTTGTTTTCATGCACATCATCAGTAACCAGCAGGTAATATGTTGTAGCTCCAGTCTGTAGTCACATAACTGAAACAATCCACGTGTACTAGCTGGCATTTTAGATGTAACATGATTTTAGTGGTAGTTTAAGTAGCTTTCCCCCTTCGTTGTCGTATGATTTTTGGAGTAGTCATGTGGTCTGTGGTGGTAGCAGAGTTGATTTGATGTCTTCCGTTTCAGGAAATATCTGTGAGTTTTATTTCCTCCTGTTTGTTCCCCATCCAGGTGGTTTTATGACAGTTGTGGCCCAAATAACAACTGATAAGAGTTTAGAGTCCAGACAACGGTCTTTGCTGGGAGCAATTATTAAAGTGTGACAGTATTGGACATCGATATAGATGCTATCAACAATAACTAGACTGAAGGTATTGTAAAAGTAAATTAGTACAGTTGTGAGGAAACTAAAAGAAAAGAAAAAGTGAACTGTTATAATGCAAGAAAATGTTAGAAGTTAAAGATCCACATGTAACGATCTGCAGGGATTATGATTTTTTCTGACAGATATTGCAGGTTGATTTGTGGTGTATTTTTTGAAGTTAAGCTTGAGTTCAATATTCACTGTGAAATAGATTTAAGAAGTGATCAGATAACATTTGTTGTCTGGCTCAGACGTGCTGCATATCATACATCCTGGTTTCCTGTTTTTGCGATTTGCCGATCAAATTTTGATTTGTTGTTGAATAACCATTCAGCCCTATATTCTAATACATGTTTTAGCATTACACAGCTGTGACTTACTTAAAGTCAGGATGGAGGAAGTTTTTTAAAAAATTGGTCAAAATCAGTGCAGCAGAACCAGCGATATCTTTGCTTCATTTTCATTCCATGTCCTCCTTGTCAGGATTTAAGGATTATGTAGGAAAAATGAATGTTTTTCACAGTTTTTGCCAGACATGTAAAATTTTTAAATTACAGATAATAACTAACAAAATCACAGAAAAATGTTTTAATTTGACTGTGAAATGACATTATTGTTACTGTATTTTTTATATTTTATATTTTTATATTTTATATTCTATATTTTTTTCCCCCAGAGATAATTGCAGATATTTTCACTTTTTTAAAAGTTTTTATAGAGTGCATTATCCACATTGCAACTCAGTAGTTGTTGATTTGGGTACGTTAACTGAGCCCACAAGTGTAAAAGTAGCAGAAATACTTGATGAAGAAATCAACAGTCATGAAGCAGAAAAAAATTTAAAAATCGTAGTACGACACTTTTCTAGTGTTTTCTCACACATTACTCACTATTCTGATAAAATGAGCCATGCCTGTAGTGGTTGGTTTTAACAACAACATGTTGACTGCTAGTAGCACAATAGTACGACACTAAGCTAATACGAGAGCTGTGTTAAAAATCAACTCCTTGTTCATTCATTCCCCTCAATAGGTGAGTCACAGTGTGCAGTTTTGTGTCTTCACCATCAGCTGTTGGGTCACTTAATGTTCATTTT